>NC_089841.1:38022490-38045432 GCF_035609145.1 Eleutherodactylus coqui
AAAAACGCACGAACGAGAGGCAGCTGTGACAAAGTCACGGAACATCTCCTGTTTACGTGCCCATTCAGACGGCTGAGTGCGGCGAGTATACGTGATGGTAACGGGGTTTCTTGCGGATTCCGCAACGAAGGCTTCCATTGGATTCAATGGAAGCTGTCCGATTCGCGGTCCTTCCACAACTGACATTGTGATCCAACTGCACCATCTGCAATACAGATATTTCAAGGAACGCGCGGACGCCGGCCTGGCACAGGGTCTGATTCCACTGCGGGCTCCCACATGCAGAATCCAAGGCGTTCATGTGAAAGCAGCCTTAGGGTGATCTGCGATAATCGGGCTCATTTCTTTGATTAGCCAAAAGACGGATCACCTGGCTGGAGTGCCAATAGATCCCGAATGCCCTACAATACTCAAAGGGGACTAAACGGTTGGAACGACTATTTTTGCTTTCTGATGCCATTAATGCTACTGCTGCTTTCTCCTGTGGCGGGGAGATGGATCCTCTCTGGCATAAGATATGTGCTTGATTATATGTTATGTTAATATCTCATTATTGCGCTGATGTAACGGCTCTACGTAGTCTATTTTTTTCTCCCCCTCTTTTTCTTGACTTTTGGACTGGTTCACCCCAAGTTCAAATTTATACCTACAACCCAATATAGTCTTATTTAGGACTCCCTGCCTTAGGAAGAGGATTCTCCCATGGCTGAATGGGCCTTCTTCTTATGGAATCATTAAGCAAGGTACAGAAGAAGTAATCTTAGGCTCTTCATATGGGCTTATGTCTGTCATATTGATCTTAGCCTGGCCAGGGGGGTGGGGGGGGGGGTCTCCCTTTTTTCTTCTTTACTCTTTTCCACAGGGTTTGTCTTTCTGTCTCTAAGGAGCTGTTTGGTGGGCCCACGCGCCCATTCTGGTTGTAATGACTCGGGGATTCAAGACGACAAAGGACTTTTGGTGTGTGGGGGGGGGGGGGGGGGCGTCCTCTGAGCCACATGAGTGAAGGGGTCATTCAGGAGGTGTAGGGTCTAATCCTCTCAGAGCTCTGTGATAGTGTCCCCTGAAAGCCTCTGCAGTCTTTAAGGGGCAGAGCAGCGCTCCTCCACTACGACCTCTCAAGAAGGTTAAGGTCAAGACTGACTATGCCATTCTTAAACACATATTATTCAATGATAGTTATATGGATTTACTTGTATGCATCACCCAACGTGTCTTCAGCTCGCGTTCACAGATGGCTTTCCTTACCTTCTCCTGTAAGATGTTCTTGTGACATAATAGTAGGCCATAATGGATATGATTCTGAACATAGGACAATCAGTGGTATTAAGTTTGGGGTGCAAATCCTCATTTTTATGTGCACTATAGAAAAAAAACTGTAAAGTTACCTATTTGCAAAACTATGAATTTTTCTCCTCTAAATTCCATTAACTCCTCAAAAAACCTGTTGTCAAAATACTCATGACACCTTTAAATGAATACATTAAGATGTGTATTTTTAAAATTGGGTGAATTGTGGGGGTATCTATCATACGGATAGCTATGAGCCTTTGTAATCTTGGATTGGTGTAGGAAAGCAAAATGTTCTTCAAAATGTTAAATTTGTACGTTTCCTAAATGGTAAAAAAAAAACAACTAAAGTTTTTCCAGTGTGCTTCCAGAATAAAGTAAACAGACAGAAATATATACCTCATCAAAAACCTGGGATATTGTAGTTGAAAATATGAAAAATGTCAATTTTCAATGTCAATTCAAAATCTTCCGCCTTTTGGTGCTTTTAATAAATATTTTGAACATGCTGTCATGCAATAGGTTGCGCTGCAGAGTTATTGTTCCTTTTCTCCCATTTATGGCTTTTACCCATTAGCATTTTTCTTTTAATGCTGAAATATCGCCGCTTTTTTTTTTCCAATGGGACTTTCCAATGTTAAAATCGCAAGTTTGTGCTTTTGCGATTTTTGTGCGATGCGATATTAGCATTAGAAAGTCCCATTGGAAAAAAACCGCTGCGATATCGAAGCGTTAAAAAAACACTAGTGGGTAAAAGCCCTTAACTGTTCATACTGCAATGATAAAGCAATTCAAAACAGAAAATTAGGACAGACTGCTGCAGTTGATGCATAACGATACTCTCAGTGCACTCACCGGGCTAATACGGAAAAATGCGGTGACTGCGAAGAGGCGTGGCCTACCAAGTAAGGAGACAGGAAGTCCTCAGGAGAGCTCAGTCCACCAGCTCCTGGAATCCTTGCCATTCTGTTACTATCGGATGCAGGACTGCCTGCTCTCTCCCCACAGCATGCTCTCCTATCCCGGGGGAGCATTTTGAGACCTTTTAAGGACTCATTGGAGACGGAGTCTAGTGAGACCTACCAGGCCTGAGCATTCCCAGGCTCCATTACCAGGTGCTGGCACTCGGAGGGGGCCTGGCTGGAGTCCGCCTGCTTAGCGGTTCATAGCAGGGACTGATCCGGGAGCTTTGATGCGGCTCCTGTTTGCTCCCTCCACTCTGCGGCCAGGTGACTGATACTGCTGGCAGCAACTCTAGCAGGCATCCGGCCTGATGGCCAGCGGCCGCCTGCCTCAGGCCCTGTGCACAGTGGTGTCGGCACTTCCCAGGTGCCTGAACATTGTGGCCGCTCTAATTTTTGGGCCGTTCAACCTTTCCTCTTTGTCGGGGTGGCTGCTATCTTGGGGCTAAGGGAACACAGTCCCTCCATTGGAACAGTGGAGGAGCAGGTGGAAGAAATAAGGAGTAGTCTAAGAAAGGAGGAGAATGGTGA
This sequence comes from Eleutherodactylus coqui, assembly GCF_035609145.1. Classification (NCBI taxonomy): domain Eukaryota; kingdom Metazoa; phylum Chordata; class Amphibia; order Anura; family Eleutherodactylidae; genus Eleutherodactylus; species Eleutherodactylus coqui. The sequence goes on from NC_089841.1 coordinate 38,025,271, forward strand.
AGAAGATGATACAGGATCAAGTGACATAGTATGTTAGGCTGAAAGCAGATAATGTCCATTTAGTTCAGCCTGTTTCCACCTCCATTTGTTGATCCAGAGGAAAGTTAAAAAAAAAAAAGACAGAAGCCAATTTAGTCTATTTGGGTGAAGAAAAAATCTTTCCTGACTCCATAATGGCAGTCAGAATAATCCCTCTTTCAACATTTGTAAGTTCCTCCCTGACTCCAAGACCCGGAGCAACAGCCCCACTGGTTATTTAAGGTCTATATCCTGTAATATCATAGCACTTTAGGAAGGCATCTAGTCCCCTCTTAAACAACTCTATGGATTTTGCTATCACCACGTCCTCAGGCAGAGAGTTCCATAGTCTCACTGCTCTTACAGTAAAGAGGTACTGTCCTCTCCGGCACATCTTCTCCCTTGAAGCTCCCCGGGGATTGGATGATCATGATCCTCGCCTCCAGGTGTCGTGGATTTCCTTTTGCGTCCAACGACTTACTCAATTAGGAATGTTTACACCCTTCCAGATTAATTATGAATTGATTATGCGTATAAGAAGTTTTCACACTGACACAGGTTCAGCATGTATAAGCTTCCTCAATTCTGCTTTATTGTTGGGCGCGCAGCCTTTTTTAAAGAGTTTAACATATCTGCCCATCTGGGCAGGTCAAAGATTACATAGATACAACGTATTGTTTGATTATTGGATAAGCATCTTGCAATTCTTCCATCCTCCGGTCATCTATGATTGGCCATCAGGTGGTGGACGAGATGAGTGGGTTGTCTTGGACCCACGTGTGGTTCCTTCGATATGATTGGATATTACAGCTTGAACTATTAATTGCACAACCCCCCCCCCCCCCCCCCCCCGTGTTATTTGCATAAGTTTCCAGTATACTGCTTGGGTTATTATTGTGGTAGCTTTTTTCAGACTGCGGTTATCTATGTCTGATTCTTACTTCTTCTAAAGTTACAAAACAGATGGAAAAATATAGCGTGTCTATGTTAAATATTATCTTGTCAGCAAAGTTTAGGGAATACAAGTTTCATTAAAGGAAGTAGAAATATTGCATAGATGTAAGAACATATATCTATATTTGTATCAGAATAGAAGGCAAAGAATGGACAAGTACTGTCACTTATTATACAGAATACAAACACTGTCCACTACAAAGGTCCACAGTCCAAAATATAGATATATTGGGTTTCCATTACACAGGAAGGACTGGCAGTGATTACTTCACGAGTGCTGTAACTCAGCTAATCAAAGCCAGAGCTCGATGAAATAATCAAAGCCATTCAATAAATGGCTGGGATTAGGGCCAAAAGCAACGATATCGCACGGACCACTGGTGCGATAGCGCTGTGATTTTTTTTTTTTGCAACGATATCCTTTTGCCTGTGTGAAATAGGCCTTAAGGCATCGGATGGAGTGGTACAAACTTTGGCAGAGTTGTATATACTATTGTGGCACAGGGGGAGGGGCGCGGTACATACTATTGTGGCTCGGGGGGGGGGGGAGCAGTACATACTATTGTCGCGCAGGGGGAGCAGTACATAATATTATTGCACACAGTGGTTAAAATCTTAAAGTTATTACCTCATCTTGAGGTATTGACTCATCATCAGGTTTCTTTAATTTCTGAACATCTTTTGATATCTTCTATACAACAGAATTTTCTTGATTGACCCACCAAGGATAAAAGGAAAACACGAACAAGATGGCGGAGAGTGTAGTAAATCTCACGAGAGAGATAATCTTCCAGCTTTTTGGAGAGGTGAGAGATTCTGATGATGTCACATTAAATCATTCTCATCTATCGTAATAACAGATGATGTCACTGGAGAGGTGATGGACTCTGGAAATGTCGGCAGTGATATTTATTATTGTCTCCCCATATACAGGATTACACAGTAGTGAAGAAGACCTCTAGTGATGGCTCTCGGGCCCCTGCGTGTGATGGACAGGGAAGACCCCTGAGCCCAATCTTGGGGCCCCCACCTCACTCCCTGATACATGAAGACATCAATGTACAGAAGATTCTAGAACTCCTCAACAAGATAATGGAGCTACTGACTGGAGAGGTGATGCTGCAGGGAATGCTGGAACATGGAATCTTATGTTCTATATTAATATCTTAACATATACTTGGAAAAAAAACACCAAAAAACACTGACACCAGCATAGATTTGAAAGGCAGCAGCATATATGACAAGTCCACACCAATAACCACTCTTGAATCCATCTGTATACCCACCCCCAGGAGGCGGCTGGCATTCCCCCATTTAAACATGCCACAACAAGCTGGAAGCTAAACAAGAGGGCGGGCGGGCACAATCTTGTGGTGCTGTAGAAAAAAACTGAAGCCCTCCGTCCTATCAGCACCTCCTTATGTCGGGACTCGCTTTCTCTCACCATTCAGCTCTTGTTGCTAGGGCCCGAGCTTCACAGAAGGATCCCTCAGGCTTCATCTCACCATTCTCTTCAGACTAATCACCATCCATCACCAGGGCTCCAATGTTTCCCAACAACCTCCAGAACCTTCCAGCCGCTCACAGCTGACCCTGTAGTGAACTCTATTAAATACCTACCTAATAAGCCAATACTCTAATAATTAATGCCCAAAAGACCTTTTAACACCATTTTCGCTCAGATTCCATGAGGCCTCAGACCCTAATTGGCCTTCGGCCGTACATGGAATTTTATACTCTATATTAATATCTAAACATATACCTGAAATGAAAACACCGACGCCAGCATGGATTTGAAGGGTCACGGCCTTTATTTTAAACAGGGTTACCTTATAAATATTAATAACTCAAAAAAACCCCGACATATATAACAGATAGACTTATCCCTACCTACTCAAGTCTCTAACCAATCTTTAATCCATCTTTATACCCACCCACAGGAGGTGGGCAGCATTCCCACCAGGCCATGACATAACTATGGCATGCCTCCCCCAACACAACAGCAGCCCTTTCAATCATTTCCTGCAATCCCATATTGAAAATATCCAAAGCAATGTCGAATGAATGCACCCGATCCAGTTCTGTGCGGCCAACTAAAACCCTTCTAGCTCAGCGTGCCGAACCGAAAAACCCTGAGCGAAGCTGACCATTTCTCAAGCACTCTATTCAATCTTTTCCATATTTCATTCAAAAATAAAACTTTGGAAGCACCCAAACCAACCGGGTCCAAATCCGGAAGATACTAAAATTATGTCAGGAAAATGGCTTTAACCCTCCACAATTCCTGCCTGATTTTGCATAACGGGTCAAATGTTCTAATTTTGTTCTTGTCCTTCCCTCCCAAATGAATCACAGGGATGCTTGGCTCAGGAAGCACTGCCCTTTCTAACATCAGCATGAACCATTTCATCCCTCTGACTCAAAACTGATACATCTGACCCCAAATCATCCGAGGAACAGCGATCCACTGCTCTTTGCTGAGCCCAGTGAATACAAGAGTGTCCAATGATCCACACAACCGTTCCTTGTGAAGACAGAAAAATATCACAGCTTAAAACGATCATTCCCATCTCCTCAATTTCTTTGCGTTATTCGCTTAAACGCAGCTTCTACAGTTGCCCCAGTTTTAAAGTACTGCAGAGTAACTTTTACTCCGCTGCAGCATATCTTACCAATGCATTTCTTCAAAACGCTCGTAAATTGAAAACGTGACCCAAAGAGCCGTCCGCATGGCAAAACAAAGATTGCAACTGCCTCCGGCCAATTTCCTAGAAGCGCTTCAATTCCCGCATCGGGCATAGGTTAACATTAGGGTTTTGAAAATTCTGGATCCTACCCCCTTACTTTAACTTACCTGTTTTAGTGCGCCTCAGGAAAATTTTATGCCATTCTCCTGCTCAGACACATCCGAGAATAAAAAAGACGAGCAAACCGCTCTGAACGGAGCCAGAAACTCTCCGCATCTCAATGCTCCAAACTTCGCTAATAAGAGACAGAATGAAACAACATCCCTTCATAACCTGAGATCCAACCAAACACTGACACCAGCTTGTTCAATAAGCCAAACGTAATAGCAGACCCTTGATCCTTGGAAAAAGCAACCGTTTTGTATCCTTGTAACTCTAGTCTAATTTGCTGAAAAGAATCGGTGACACCCCTAGGCATTTCTGAAAACATGATATCCCCGCCATTCATTTCATCACAGACTTATAAGGCAAACCTGCTTTAAACCTAGAAAGCAAAAAGAAATAAACACATTCCCATCCTGCGAATGCTTATCCATTTCGAGCTTACACCATGGTTGAGCCGGCCAGTGACCATTCCAGAGTACCCAGTAATCTTGCTTCCTAGAAGCGCCCCCCCCCCCCCAAGCCTAATTTTAATTTGGATGTTAAAAACAGAATCCGCTTGCCAAGTGGAACTACCATTAAACTAGCAAAACTGCATCCATGCGAGCTGAACATTCTTCTGAATTGACCATCAACATGCTCATTGAGAGAGTGAAGACCTCTTGTGATGCCAAGATCTTCTAGAAAGAAAAAAATAATAAATTACCCATCAGGATCACACAAGCAGATGGCACAACTATCAGTGATAATACCCAAGAATTCCAATCTGGTGTATTCTGGAATAAGGTTTCTCCAGCAGGGTTTGGGGTATTTTGTGGCCTCCTAATTTGAAAACTCTGATTTATGTGTACACAAAAAGAATTCACACCGAGTCCAGTTCAGTCTGAAGTCTCGAGAGCTCTGCCGTGTATTATGCCTGAAACTCCTTTTATCTAAACACATACCTGGCTTTTATAGGCGTATAAGGTAGAACATACATGGTATATACTCATTGCTATAGGCTGAGCTATATGGAACCTCCTCCCAGTCTCTGTACACTAGTTGGTCCTTGTCCTCTTGCCATGTGCAAACTTCTCCTTTGTCCTTGGCTCGATGCTGGAGAAGGGGGAGGGGCAGGGAAAATGAAGTCAGTGTGTGTCATTTGATTCAAGTTGGCTGAATGTAGAGATGGTCTGATACTACGAAAACTACCTCCCCATCATCCGGGCTACTGAACCCATCTTCAGCAGCCAATGCAGCACACATCTGACTTCATGTTGCTGTCCAGTGGCAATCATGATGAAAGAGTTTGTTATGGGTCTCTGTAAATCAAATTATAGTGAAATACGGATATTTGTACAACAAATAGACATTTTACGCTGGTCGATGCTCCTCTCCACCACAGGTGGTCATGGGAAAAGGTTTCTCATGACCCAGAGGGATACCAAAAAATTTAATTGTTGAACAAAAATTTTTAACTTCCTTACAAGTGGCTTCATCAGGAGGACCAAGAAATACAAAGTCATCCAAAAAATGAATTACTCGCTTTAAAAAAAAAAAAAAAATCCTTTAACTATCCACTTCTAGGAAGGAAGCAAAACTCTTAAAGTAACTACATTACTGAAAAAACCCATGGGTGAAGCCATGTCCAAGAACAGTCAATACTTGAACTGCAAATGAAAGAATTAAAGACAAACCGACAAGCAAATCCGGTGCAACCTCAACCTTCAGAGAAAAATACCTTGGGCAAGATAAATGATCAATCACTGAGAGGAGATAGGGATGATACCAAAGAAGAAGTCTAAGAGACCTCAAATTGACTAAAAACGATATCAGAATGACCGGCAATTTTGCCCTCGTCTATTTGCTTAACAATTTTTTTCTTTTTATCTGATATCAAGATAGGAAATAACTGAACTTATTAACCTCCTTACAACAGAGGCCCTTGGACTCGGGCACAATGAAGCCATTCAAAAAGCCTTCTTTAATGGACTAGGCCTACTTCCAACACTGTTGTAAGTCTCACTGGCTACTGGCCTCATCTTTTTTTTTTGCACGTAATTCTCTATTTTCTGGATGCAAGGAATTTTGTATTTTATTTCTGGATAAAGCAAGAACAGTGGAATAAACCTGACGTAACAGTGGAGGATCGTCCCAACAACACAAGAGCTAAAATACCCAGTCTGTAACCAATTATTAAAGATCTTTGCTTCTTGTGGTCATCACTCCTTTTATTGGATTCTTTAACTGAAGAGAACGGTGATAAAACAAGTAGCTATAAAACAAATCCGATTAACACCAGCAGCATTCCAAACCACCGGCTGCTACAGACTCCATGCAGCACTCAAGAGGTACCACCGACAGAGTGCCCTCAGAAATGCCACCAACACTCTGTCAAGCGGTGCTTACAGTTACCAACACTCTGTCAAGCAGTGCTTACAGTTACCAACACTCTGTCAAGCAGTGCTTACAGTTACCAACACTCTGTCAAGCGGTGCTTACAGTTACCAACACTCTGTCAAGCAGTGCTTACAGTTACCAACACTCTGTCAAGCGGTGCTTACAGTTACCAACACTCTGTCAAGCGGTGCTTACAGTTACCAACACTCTGTCAAGCAGTGCTCAGTTACCAACACTCTGTGAAGCAGGGTTTATAGTTACCAACACTCTGTCAAGCGGTGCTTACAGTTACCAACACTCTGTCAAGCGGTGCTTACAGTTACCAACACTCTGTCAAGCGGTGCTTACAGTTACCAACACTCTGTCAAGCGGTGCTTACAGTTACCAACACTCTGTCAAGCGGTGCTTACAGTTACCAACACTCTGTCAAGCGGTGCTTACAGTTACCAACACTCTGTCAAGCGGTGCTTACAGTTACCAACACTCTGTCAAGCGGTGCTTACAGTTACCAACACTCTCTCAAGCAATGCTTACAGTTACCAACACTCTCTCAAGCAGTGCTTACAGTTACCTCAGAAACGTTACTCTCACTCAGATCAAATTAGCAAATTAGAAATATGGTGAGTAGACTTAACCCTAGATGCTCCAGTCTACTAATAACCACCACCTTTACTCTATTTTCATGCCCACCCGAAGAAGGCGGGCGGCAATCCATGTTACCAGTTCTGCACTCACCATTAATAAAACACGTTCGTTAACAAGACATACATTCCCCATCATCACTCCTGAACCAGCCCTTTCTTTAAAAGCCTTGCAAGGGTTAACACATTTAAACCTGACAAATCTACCCAAAATGTTACACCAGATAAATCCTTCTATACACCGGTGCCAGTTATCAGGGGTAACACCATCTTGTAGAGCTTCACCTGTACCCTGCAGCAGTGCAGGACTTGGTGTTGGCATCTGGTAGGCACTGTGAGACCTGCCAGGTCTCGGTCGCCTCCGATCAGATGGAGATAAAAGGTAGCTTTCTCCTTTCGCATTCACTTCGCTGGCGGTTTTCTACCAACGAATCCTCCTCTGATACAAGTGTTCAAATGATTCATCTGCCTGTTGAGCGCTCTTCTTGTCGCACACTGCTCACGGGTCCTAAAGCTGAAGCGCTGGGGATTCTAGCTAGGCATCTGTGAAGCTGTTCCTCACCACCTGCTTCATCCGCGCCAATGACCAGCCGCTGCAGAAGGTCCTTCATCTTCATAGAGGGTCTGAAGCTGTGACAGGAATTGTAAGAGGAGCTGTGGCAGGAACCAGGAACTCTCACTTGGATTCTGTAACTGCTTACAATCATGTGGTGCTGTAGAAAAAAACTGAAGCCCCTGTCCCGTCAGTAGTTTTTTTATATCAGGACTCGCTTTTTCTCACCAATCACTCCCACCAATCAGCTCCTGTTTCTAGGGCCCGAGCTTCACAGAAGGATCCCTAAGGTTCCTTCCCGCCATTTTCTTCAGACCAATCACCATCCATCCTAGGGCTCCAGTGTTTCCCCAACAACCTCCAGAACCTTTCCCTACCTAATAATCCAAGACTCTTATAAGGCCCAAAAGACCTTTTAAAACCATTTCCGCTCTGATTCCATGAGGCCTTAGTCCCTAATTGGCCATCGGCCATACATTATACAGTAACAGCCCTGGAGGCTTCTGGGTGATGACTATATATTGTGTTGTCAGGTTCCTATAAGGTGTCAGGATGTCGCTGTCTATTGCTCTATGGAGGAATTGAAGTATTTAGAAGGACACAAGGAGCTGTACAAGGAGGCCATGATGGAGACCCACCAGCCGCTCCCATCTCCAGGTAATAGACAGGACTAAATACATGGGGACTTTATTATCTGTATCTAAAGAACGACTTCAGTGTCTGTCTGTATTTCCTCCAGTTCCATCCAGTAAGAGAAGCCCACCAGAGAGATGTCCCCGTCCTCTTCTTCCACAGAACCATCAGGTAGGTGGAGATGTCCCTCTGATCTGTAGAAGGCTGCGAAGCTCTTGTCTTCACTCTTATTAGATGTCTTCTACGTGTGTGATGAGGCCGGTGGAGATGGCAGGATTACCGCTGACCAGAGCCATTACATGTGGTCTGGATCTTCTCCCAGTTTTCTGTCGGTGGAGACTGCTGGTGGGAATAAGGGGCCAACAGGTTGGATTTATATCTATCTGCTCCTTTATGTCCCCCGAGACAAACGGCGGATGTGTCTGGTAGACGCTGATCTCCTCCACTGAGACAATGTGCAGCGTGTGTAGCCATGCCGGATATACATTTGTATGAGGTTCCTGAGGGGTCATTGAGCTGCCATCTATTATCTATGTTCAGCTTCTAGACCTGCAGCTCTGTGGCTCAGATAACTACTCCTGTCAGGTCACTTTTGGTCATCATGATTAATGATCTTTTCTGGTCATGTAAAACCTTCCACACGACTTCTCCAACCGTCTGCTGACTTTTACAATATTTGTCTCTCAGCTTTTGAATCAGGATGAAGATCTGACTAATATTGATGATACAGTAACAATTGTGACAGTCAAACAGGAGTTTGAAGAGGAGATTCCTACAGGTAACCGCCCAGGTGAGTAGTAACCACTATATACAGCAGAGAGGAGTCACAGATTCTCCTCAGTCAGCGGCTGCAGATGTTATTCTGTGGTCTGTGGGATTATTGGGGATGACAGATCCTGCAGTCCGGGCTCCGTCCTCCCAGTTGGTTCATCCTGTAAGCCTGTTAGTGGCAGTAGATATCTGACCCTGGCAATGGTCGGCTCTGCTGCAGCTAGAAACACCATAACAAGAGCAAAAACCACCCAAACGGCCGTTCATGTCGGTTATTTTCAGTATCTATAGACTTTATATTATCTGGTGTTTGGAAGCTGATAGTCTTGTAGTCACTTATCCTGCCTGTTATGGAAGTATGATATTACTGCAGTCGCACATTCTCTCCCGGGTTCGTTAATATTCATTCGTTTCTTGGTTTTCTCTAGAATGCAACTTTTTTTCAACTATTCCCCCTTTGCTCAGCAAGTGTGCTGTTAGCATTTCCATACTATCCCTGTCACTACCCCAACTTTGTGACTCCAGATTACCCCTGGAGAGGACCTTTAACATTGGACGATCATCATTAGTACAGCGTTTTCCTGAAAATAAGACCGTTTTGTTTTTTTGTTTTTTGGGGGGGGGAGGTCTAATAATACTTACCTAGCAGCTGGCGTTTGGGTTCATCGTACTGGTCTCATTTGCTGCTACAGGCTTCCATGTCCTCCTTAATGCCAACAGAACAGTTCTTCCTGGTAGCGGGCTTGAATACCCTGCCACCAGCAAGGTAATGCTCTGATTAGTTAATCGAGTGCTGCGTAAGCCAATGAGAACCAGCGCTTGATTAACCAATCATAGCCATTCATTGAATAGCTGTGAGTGGTTAATCCAGCGCCGGCTTTCATTGGCTGATGTGGCATTTTATTAACCAATCAGAGCATTACCTTGCTGGAAGCAGAGTATACAAGACCTGCTATCAGAAAGAACTGCTCTGTCGGCTTGAAGGAAGATGCGAAAACCTGCAGCAGCATCGCCACAGGCCTTATTATCAGGGGGAAACATGGTGGCTGTTCATACCCCTGTGCTCCTGCGCAGTTTTGAACGATAGTCGTCCCATGTAAATGCATGCACAGAGATTATGGTTCATCTGTGGGGTATAGAATGGAAAGAATAATATCTCTAGATTAGTGAGAAAATACCAATCCCATTGCATCCATGGCCTTTGAGTCGGCCAAAACGGATATCATCTGAATGAATGATCTCTCCTCTGCCATGTTTGATGTATGTAAATGGATAAAATCGTGTTATGAAATATGGCGGTCATTGCTTCCCTCTAGGAATCCCTTCTGGGGAGACATGACCAAAGTATTGTATTGTATAAACATCCGGACATTTCCTGCATCCAATCAGCCGGCCTCCCTCTGATGTCACCAGTAGTGTTGGGGGAACTGAAACATCATATCGCTGCATGCCGCCGCTGCTCACTCGCTGCTGAGGCTGCAGTCAGGCGTTGCTGCCATTCACGTTCTGCACAACTCTCCTCTGCTGGCTCCCAGGCTGCTGCCCGCAGGGTTCATGCACGCTACCTTTTTAAAGAGCCAGTGTATGCTACTGTTACTCATCCCCAATCCAGACAAGTAAAGAAAAATCTACAATTTATTATCTGCCCAACTGTTTCTACTCCTGTAATTGTATATTGTTATGTGGGATTTTTGTTGGTTCAGATTTCTTTTCAGGTGCCTTCACTAAAGGATCAAGGATGCAGAAGGACAGAAACAAGATGGCGGAGAGTGTATTAAATCTTACACTAGAATTAATCTTCCAGCTTACTGGAGAGGTGAGGGATTCTGATGATGTCACATTACATAATTCTTATCTATGGTAACAACCGGTGACGTCACTGGAGAGGTGATGGACTCTGGAAATGTCTGTAGTGATATTTATTAATGTCTCCCCATATACAGGATTACACAGTAGTGAAGAAGACCTCTAGTGGTGGCTGTCAGACCCCTGTGTGTGATGGATGGGGGAGACCCCTGAGTCCAATCACGGGACCCCCACCTCACTCCCTGATACATGAGGACATCAATGTACAGAAGATTCTAGAACTCACCAACAGGATGATTGAGCTACTGACTGGAGAGGTGACGCTGCAGGGAATGCTGGGACATTATACAGTAACAGCACTGGAGGCTTCTGGGTAATGACTGTATATTGTGTTGTCAGGTTCCTATAAGGTGTCAGGATGTTGCTGTCTATTTCTCGATGGAGAAGTGGGTGTATTTAGAAGAACACAAGGATCTGTACAAGGAGGCCATGATGGAGACCCTCCAGCCGCTCCCATCACCAGGTAATAGACAGGACTAAATACACGGGGACTTTATTATCTGTATGTAATGAATGACTTCAGTGTCTGTCTGTGTTTCCTCCAGTTCCATCCAGTAAGAGAAGCCCACCAGAGAGATGTCCCCATCCTCTTCTTCCACAAGACCACCAGGTAGATAGAGATGTCCCTCTGATCTGTAGGCTGTAAAGCTCTTGTCTTCAGTCTTTATAATACACTATTTGTAAAAGAAAATAATAATCCCACCCCTAGAAGAAGTTGTAATTTTGCTGCAAAACTCGGGATGCAGTTACATCTCAGACAGATATACAAATGATTAGAGTTGTGGCGTGATTAGATGATCAGTCTTGCGACTTGAGGACATAAAAGTGGTTCCACCTTTGGTTTATAATAAGGCTCTCATAGGCTACTTGTGTTTAGTGACCTCTTTTTCCCCTTGTGTAGAGCTTGTTGACCACTAGACGCCTCTTCGATGGAATCAAAGAGATTTCACCCAGTTGACAGAGTTTGAGAGGGGGTGCATTATTGGAATGCCATAAGCTGGATGGTCGTATCAACAAATTGCCCACCAGCTGGGTCGTTCTGACCAGAATGTTAGGAGGTGTTGGGAACTATGGATGTGTGAGGGCACACAAGGCGGCCGGGTTCAGGACGCCCTCAACAGACCATAAATAGAAAGGATTTTCTGATCATTCAGCAAACACAAGTAGCTTCTACTATTTTGTTGATCACAATCCAGAGACAGGTTGCTCCATCGTTACAGATCCCTGTGTCTGTCAGAACCATTTCTAGGAACTCCATTTGTGGTGGTGTTGTGAATGAAGTGGAATCGGGTTGTTTTCAGCAACAAATCCAGCTTTGGGTACCGATGACAGCTGTGTTCATGTCTAAGGACCTAGGGATGAGCGCCTATGCTGAGGAGCCTAGTGTACAAACAGCGTTCAGAGAGCGCATTAAGGTCACCAGTTGGCTGTTTAGCGGAACAGTTCTTATCCTCCAGACATAGGGAGGGCTGCAGAAACAATTGGGGGTTTCTCTAAACAGAGAATCTCCCCCAAGCAGAGAAATATAGGAAAGGACTATTAGTAAAAAGAAGTCTGCGCTCTTGAACTGTACAGTTTAGCAACCATGAATGTCACAAAACAAGGAAAAGAATGGCACTTACTCGAGAGGAGGAGGGTATGATACCCAGAAATCCCCCTCCTTGAAGTGTCCCCTTGGCCTGAAAAAGGTGCCTTAAAGCAGAGAAACGCGTTGCCCTTGTACCATCCACCACAACTAGGAATAAAGGTTAGATATTCTCAAGTTGATGCGGCTGGGACGTGGCTTATTGACATAAAGGAGTCGACACTTTAAGGAGGGGGATTCTAATAGTTTGGAGATAAAGAGATTTGAGATGGGTGGGTAGTTGGCAGCATCGGTCGAGTCAGGAGTTGGTTTCTTTAGCAGTGGGGATATGATAGAATGTTTGAATGAGGAGGGAAAGATGCCAAAGGTCAGAGAGAGGTAAAATATAGTGGTGAGATGGGAGATAACCACCGGGGAAAGGGACCAAAGGAGGTGTGAGATAACAGGGTTGCTAGCACAAGTGGTGGGGCGAGCAAAGCTAGAGACTTCCTCTGTCATTGATCTAAGTACAGAGAGGTAACAGGAGCTAGATGCAGTACTGATGAGAGTAGGGTCGGGGCCAGTCTGGGATTGGGAGGTAATTTCCTGCTGGATGTCGTCGATTTTCTTTTTGAAGTAAGCAGCCAGCTCTTCAGCACTGAGATTCGTCTCTGGGAGCTGCAGTTTAGGGCTGAGGGTGTGGAAAGTGTCATAGAGTCATTTGGGGTTGTGGAATAGTGAGGAAACGAGAGAGTTGAAGTAGATTTGTTTGGCATGGTGGAGGGCGAGGTTGTAGGTTCTGAGCATGAATTTGTAGTGGAGTAAGTCTGTGGACATGTGTGATTTTCTCCACAGCCGTTCAGCACAGCTAGAGCTCCGCTGGATGAAGCACGTTTGAGTTGTTAGCCAGAGATGCTGAGGTCTGCATCCGATGGCTTGGGTCACGGGGAATGCTGCTTCATCTGGGGCATTTTTGAAAGTGGTGTAATGTGCGGCAACCAGCTTGGGGCAGGAAAGCAGAGAGATAGTGGATAGAGAAGTCTGTAGAGATTCAGCAATGTTTTGGATGTGAACAGCCTGAAGATTCTTATATGTACAGTAGGTAGGTGGGTCTGGAAAGATGCTACGGGGCTTGGCAAAGAAAGAGGGGAGTTTATGGTCCGAAAGCAGGAGAGGCGACTTAGTGAAGGGGTAAGCAGAGCAGAGACAGAGGAAGACCAGATCAAGACAATGACCGCTCATTGATATGTTCAGGACATGCTGCAGCCACATGTTTTGCCTCTCATGGCAGAGCTTCCAAGAGGCATTTTCCAATGGGCAATACTCAGCTTTACACAGTAAGGATGTGACAGGAATGCCTCCACAACATTGCCACACTTCTGTGGCCTGCCTGGTCACCTGATTTATTGCCAATAGAAGATGTATAGGGCCATCTGGAATGCGAACTTCGACAGCCTATGAGTTTGCATGATCTACAGGCTCAGTTAGAGCAAATGTGGAGCGATATGTCAGGGGATACCATATGGAACCTGTATGCCTCCATGCCCGCCCGTATTGCATCTTGTATCAAAGCTAGAGGCAGTCCAACAGGGTACTAGAGCCTCCATGCCTTCCCGTGTTACATCTTGTTTCCAAGCTAGAGGCAGTCCAACGGGGTACTAGAGCCTCCCTTCAAGGGTTCAGTTTTCTGCAATAAATTCTCCTTTTGCTCTGATATTGTAATCACTTACCTTACTGATTACATTACAATCACACAGAGAAAGTTTCAATCAATTTCGACAACTTCTAGAGTAGGGATGGTTTTTAACAATGATTGTATGTTTTACTCCTGTTTAATGAGGATGGTAGACAGATTTCTGAGGGATCATTGAGCCGCCATCTATTATCTATGTTCAGCTTCTAGACCTGCAGCTCTGTGGCTCAGATAACTACTCCTGTCAGGTCACTTTTGGTCATCATGATTAATGATCTTTTCTGGTCATGTAAAACCTTCCACACGACTTCTCCAACCGTCTGCTGACTTTTACAATATTTGTCTCACAGCTTTTGAATCAGGATGAAGATCTGACTAATATTGATGATACAGTAACAATTGTGACAGTCAAACAGGAGTTTGAAGAGGAGATTCCTACAGGTAACCGCCCAGGTGAGTAGTAACCACTAAATACAGCAGAGAGGAGTCACAGATTCTCCTCAGTCAGTGGCTGCAGATGTTATTCTGTGGTCTGTGGGATTATTGGGGATGACAGATCCTGCAGTCCGGGCCCCGTCCTCCCAGTTGGTTCATCCTGTAAGCCTGTTAGTGGAAGTAGATGTATGAGACTGCAGGCCCCCAGTCATCAGGGCACTATGACTGCTGGTCTGTAGTAATTTGATCATTTTAGCTATCATTTTCAAAATTATACACAAATGATCATTTTTGATGGTCGATAGAAGACTCTCTGCCAAACATCATCTGTCAGGCTGGAATTTTTTTCATCTGTTCTTAGCAAACTCTGCATGTGTGGCATGATCAGACACATACAGCTTATCATCTGTCACTTGGCACAAGACCTCTCGCTGCTCTGCCAGCTTAATCTGACATGCTGACGGTCGGAGTGTTCATATGAATGATCAAAATAAAGATAATCATATGAATGATCCCGCCCACTAAACCAATGATGATCATTTAGCTGCTCTCATTGGTTCACAAAGCTCACTAAGAGGTAGAGCCTGTATCACCGTCACCAGCTATGGCTGCAATTGTGATATACGTTCGTATAAGAGAACCATCGTAGTGTGCCGTGCCGCATCATGCTGTGAAATACTGTGGCTTTATTTATAACACTGCATTCTTTTTGGCAGTTTTCCTCCAACTAATTTTATCTGTTAGTTCATCTTCTTTTTCAGAAATAAGCTGAAACACCTTGACCCCGTGTCCCCCTTCAGATCCTTATCAAACCAGCAGATTTCTATAGATATATATAGTTTGTCTTGTGGGAAGTGAAGTTACCCGGTCAGCAACAAATCAATCCTGTAGAATGCTCTTTTCATCTTGATGCCTTCGCCCTGATTTGCCAGCAAGAAGAATAAAGTGTAAGGAGTTCCAATCATTCTCATAGTTCCAGATTGGCTCTGACACTCTTAGTATGCAGACATTGTCAGCCTCTTTGCAGGTGCCTTATGACACCTGCTTTATTAATATCTTCTTCCACAGGGCTCTGTCCTCCACCCAAATTCGTTTTTGCGGAACTTAAAGGGGTTGTCCCGCCACGCAGGGTAATTTTTTAAAATAAAAATGATACTTCCTTTTCACTTTGCATCGTAACACAGAACATACAGAGGCTCAAACTGTCCGGCATATCAGCTAGAATGCCTGTTTCTTACTTTTATATCTGATGTTCAATGCAGCTTTCAAAGATGACGCTGTTGTGCTGCCTCCCCACAATGCCCTGCACTCTCCCCCTCTGTGTGCGTGCTCCCAATGGCAGCAAGAGACATGAAAAAGCAAGGTTTCGTGGTGACGCTTAGCTCCCATCCTAACCCCGCCCACGACATGCCCGCACACCGCCCATCTCTATTGAACTGTTCTACAGTCTCTCCCCCCCCTCCCCCCTCTAAGTCCCTCTATGCGGTCTTGACCCCCTACAGTCTGGCTTCTGCCCCCTACACTTGACAGAGACCGCACTGACAAAAGTATCATACGACCTCCTGATGGCCAAATCAGGAAGGGGACTAATCCCTACTGATCCTCCTCGATCTCTCTGCAGCATTTGACACGGTTAACCACAAACTCCTCCTCAGTATATTTTGCTCCACTGGACCAAAGAACACTGCTCTCTCCTGGTTCTCCTCCTACCCATCCGACCGCTCCTTAAGTGTCTGCTTTGCTGGCTGTACCTTCCCTTCTTTTCCCCTTGCTGTTGGAGTCCCCCAGGCTTCGGTTCTCCATCTACACAACCCCAATGGGACAGACCATTAGGAGATTTGGCTTTCAATGCTGATGACACGCAGTTATACACCTCTTCCCGTGACATCACAGCAACATTCCTCCAGAACGCCACTGACTGTCTGTCTGCTGTCTCTAACACTATGTCCTCTCTCTATCTAAAACTGAACCTCTCAAAAACTGACCTTCTCCTGATTCATCCATCTACTAACCGACCTTATTCTGACATCTCCATTTCAGTAGGTGGCACCACCAGAACTCCCAGACAGCACGGCCGCTGCCTTGGGGTTATATTCAACTCTGATCTCTCCTTGATCCCCTATATCCAATCTCTTGCCCGAACATGTCAGCTGCACTTCAAAAACATTTCAAGAATCTGCCCCTTTTCTCACCCTGGACACGCTAAAAATGCTCACTGTTGCCCTCATCCACTCTCTGTTCGGTTAGTGCAATTCACTGCTAATCTGCCTTCTCTGCACCCGACTTTCCCTGTCCAATCAATCCTGAATGCGGCAGCCAGGCTCCTCTTCCTGTCCAGATACTATTTGGACGCCTCTGCCCTGTGCCAGTCCCTGCACTAGCTGCCTGTCAAATACAAAATACAATTTAAACTCGCCATCCTCATCCACAAAGCCCTCCACAGCACCGTGCTGCACTGCATTGCTTCCCTCATCTCCGCTCTGGTAATGAAATCAGACTAAGTGCCCCTTTAATTCAAACCTCTCATTCCCACCTCCAAGACTTCTTCAGAGCAGCACCAATCTTCTGGAATGCGCTAACAAAAGCTATCCGACAATTGCCGACACACAAAACTTCAGCGTTCACTAAAAACGCACCTCTTCAGGGAGGCATACCACATCCCTTAAACCAACTCCTCTGTACTCTACCTGATAACATGCTCCCTGTCCTACCGACTGCAATTCCTGCTACCCATAATTATCCGGCATCTGCAGTTATACCGATTCAGCCATTATACAGCCCAATTTGACTATTGCTTATGTGTATAGCTCCCCTTACTCTCCACCTCGCCATACCGTGCACATCTCCAGCCCCTTTACCTTCTGTATCACCCCTTTATCTGTAGTATGTAAGCTCGTTGGAGCAGGACCCTTACCTTAATGTCTCCATCAAGTGATGACTTCATGTAACCGTGTTTTGGTTTTTATTTCCCCTGTCTTGTAAGCGCTGCAGAATATGTTGGCGCTATATAAATAAAGATTTATTTAGTCTCTGAGTCCTATGTCAAAACATTCTCCAAGATGATACGCATACAGTACCTCTGTACACGCTTCCTACATTCCTTTGGGACCTCCATTTCTTAATCGATGCATTCCACAGTCTTGTGTCCCCTGATGAAACAACTGAGAAATGCGGATTTTTGTCTCACTGTAATATCCTTTCTTGTCTTTTATTGAGGGACACGGCACCCACTCATTTTTTTCTTATGTTATTATGTCCTTCTCAGTTGTAACATGTTCTTTGGTTTGTTCTTTAGTTACTTAAAAGGACAGATTATCACATTACATTTTTAGAGCTGATGTTAATGCTGATGTTTTCGACCAACTCCAGAAACACAGATTGTAATAAGTTATCCAAAGTTTTTAATTTCATCACCCTATTTGGTATTAACTTCAAATAAATAAAATTACTTCTCCTCATTTCTACCCTGAATGATATAGGGCATGTAGGTGTCAGGAAATGTGTGAGATGGACACCACCTAATAGCACTGACTAACACGAACCTTTATGATTCTTTCTTGTGGCCAAACATCATGATTTACTGGTCCTCACTGTGAGGTCTACTGTTAGGATGCGTTCACACGAGCGTGTTTTTGTGCATACATACGTACGCACAAAAACACGCTTCTATTTGCAACAATGCATTCCCTATGTTGTGTGCAGATGTTCGTACTTTGCAGGTGCGTGCCTTCAAAGACAGGACTTGCGTGCACCATAGGGAATGCGCGCATTGTTTTCAACGGAGCCGCGGCTGCTGTCGCCGGCTCCCTGCTTTTTTTTTTTTTTTTTTTTTCAGGGAAGGGCTTTACAAACAAGCTCTTCCCTAAAAAAGGAAAATTTTAGTGTAAAAAAAAACAACAAAAAACCTGTCCACCGCTTCTGTGTCCCCCGCGGGGATGAAGAACACATCTGCATGCGGCAGATGTTTCCTTCATCCCCACTAGTTAAAAGAATTCCCTGCTGCTACATCTGTGGCAGATGCAGCAGAGGAATTCTTCAATTCTCTACAGCAGCTGTCACACATGTCAGCTGTGGTAGAGGATTCTGCTGCAGGCAGTTGATTTCAGGGAAGGGCTTTAACCCCTTAATGACACGGCCTATTTTGGCGTTGAGGACCAAGCGATTTTTTGGTATTTTTCCATCTCCATTTTTCAAAAGCCATAACTTTTTTATTTTTCCGTGGACGCGGCCGTATAAGGGCTTGTTTTTTGCGTGGCGATCTGTAGTTTTTATCGATGCCACTTTTGGGTATATAGACAATATCGTAAAATTTTATATTTTTTTTTTAATGATAACAGGGAGAGAAAACGCATCAATTCTGCCATAGATTTTTTTTTTTACAGCGTTAATCATGCAGCATAAATGACACACTAAATTTTTTCTGCGGGTCAGTACGGTAACAACGATACCAAAATTGTTATATTTTTTTTAGGTTTTTACACTTTTTTGCAATAAAACCCCCTTTTTTTCGAAATCTTTTTTTTTCTCTATAGCTGCATTCAAAGTCCTGTAACTTTTTTATTTTTCTATGTACGGAGCTCTTTAAGGGCTTATTTTTTGCGAGACGAGCTGTAGTTTTTATTGGTACCATATTGGGAAATGTACGGCTTTTTTGATCACTTTTATTGCATTTTTTGTGAGGCAAAATGCTAAAAATTAGCATTTTGCCTCTGTTTTTTAGCAGTTTTTTTTACGGACGCGTCATTACGGACGCGTCAATATCCAATATGTGGGGTTTTAGATTTTTTTCCCTTTTTTTTATGCTAATATTAGAAAAAGCATAAAAAAGGGTTTTTTTACATTTTTTTTTTTTTACATTTTTCTTTTTTTTACACTTTTCTTTTTTTTATACTATTTGAGTCCCTCTGAGGGACTTACATCACTGTGCCTATGATCGCCGTCATAAGGCATGGCAGAGCTACTGCTCTGCCATGCCTTATCGCTTGTACAGCGATTATAGGCACAGGCAATACAGGACGCCAGTGTCTGGCGTCCTGTTGCCATGGTGACAGGCCGGGCTCTCGCGATAACATCGCGAGGTCCGGCCGGAGACACACAGGGATCACGATCCCTCTGTGAACTCTTTCCCTGCCGCGATCTACTTAGATCGCAGCAGGGAAGGGGTTAACAGCGGCGGGCGCATCTCCGATGTCCCCCCGCTGTTGGAGCGGGACGCCGGCTGTGACTGACAGCCGGCTCCCGCTGCGGGATAGCGCGGGATCTTATGTGATCCCATGCTATCTCCAGGACGTACCGGTACGTCCTTTTGCGGGAAGTACCAGGCTCCCGGGACGTAACGGTATGTCCTGGAGCGGGAAGGGGTTAAATATAAGCCCTTCCCTGAAAATCAAGTAAAAGTGGGTTAAAAAAAAATAAAAATACTCACCTTGCTTCAGCTGCTTAGGCTCAGCCACATCTTCTCCTGTTGTCCCCTGCACTGTGGTGCTGATCTATCAGCAGGCGGGGATTTAAAATCCCCGCCTGCTGAAAGAGCTGAATGTGATTGTCTGAGGTGCTTAGCCAATCACAGGCAGCTTTCCCCGAATGAATGACAGGGGACAGCAGGAGAAGACGCGGCTGTGCCCTGGCAGCTGAAGGGAGGTGAGTATCTTTTTTTGTTGTTTTTTAAACCACTTTTACTTGATTTTCAGGGAAGGGCTTATATTCAAAGCTCTTCGCTGAAATAAAATGCCGGCAGCAGAATGTCTGACAGCTGCGGTAGAGAATTGAAGAATTCCTTTGCTGCATCTGGCACAGATGTGGCAGA